>NC_056437.1:4057759-4100259 GCF_018296145.1 Oncorhynchus tshawytscha
CTGGAATATAGGGACAGGGTCACAATGGAATATAGGGACAGGGTCCCACTGAAATATAGGGACAGGGTCCCACTGGGATCTAGGGACAGGGTCCCACTGGGGTATAGGGACAGGCTCCCACTGGGATATAGGGCCAGGGTCACACTGGGGGTATAGGGACAGGGTCCCACTGGAATATAGGGACAGGGTCCTCTGGAATATAGGGACATGGTCCCACTGAAATATAGGGACGGGGTCCCACTGGGATCTAGGGACAGGGTCCCACTGGAATATAGGGACAGGGTCCCACCGGGTACTAGGGACAGGGTCCCACTGGAATATGGGGACAGGGTCCCACTGGGGGTATAGGGACAGGGTCCCACTGGGATATAGGGACAGGGTCCCACTGGAATATAGGGACAGGGTCCCACTGGTATATAGGGACAGGGTCCCACTGGGGTATAGGGACAGGGTCCTACTGGGATATAGGGACAGGGTCCCACTGAAATATAGGGACAGGGTCCCACTGAAATATAGGGACAGGGTCCCACTGGGATATAGGGACAGGGTCCCACTGGGATCTAGGGACAGGGTCCCACTGGGGAATAGGGACAGGGTCCCACTGGGAAATAGGGACAGGGTCCCACTGGGATCTAGGGACAGGGTCCCACTGGGGTATAGGAACAGGACCCCACTGGGGGTGTAGGGACAGGGTCCCACTGGGGAATAGGGACAGGGTCCCACTGAGGTATAGGGACAGGGTCCCACTGGAATATAGGGACAGGGTCCCACTGGGATCTAGGGACAGGGTCCCACTGGGGAATAGGGACAGGGTCCCACTGGGATATAGGGACAGGGCCCCACTGGGGTATAGGGACAGGGTCCCATTGGAATATAGGGACAGGGTCCCACTGGGGAATAGGGACAGGGTTCCACTGGGATATAGGGGCAGGGTCCCACTGAAATATAGGGACAGGGTCCCACTGGGGAATAGGGACAGGGTTCCACTGGAATATAGGGACAGGTTCCCACTGGGGTATAGGGACAGGGTTCCACTGGGATATAGGGACAGGGTCCCACTGCGATATAGGGACAGGGTTCCACTGGAATATAGGGACAGGGTCCCACTGGGGAATAGGGACAGGGTCCCACTGGGATATAGGGACAGGGTCCCACTGGGGTAAAGGGACAGGGTTCCACTGGGGAATAGGGACAGGGTCTAACTGGGATATAGGGACAGGGTCCCACTGGAATATAGGGACAGGGTCCCACTGGGATCTAGGGACAGGGTCCCACTGGGGAATAGGGACAGGGTCCCACTGGGATATAGGGACAGGGTCCCACTGGGATCTAGGGACAGGGTCCCACTGGGGTATAGGGACAGGGCCCCACTGGGGTATAGGGACAGGGTCCCACTGGGATCTAGGGATAGGGTCCCACTGGGGTATAGGGACAGGGTCCCACTGGGATATAGGGACAGGGTCCCACTGGATTAAAGGGACAGGGTCCCACTGGGGAATAGGGGCAGGGCCCCACTGGGGTATAGGGACAGGGTCCCACTGGGGAATAGGGACAGGGTTCCACTGGGATATAGGGACAGGGTCCCACTGGGGTATAGGGACAGGGTCCCACTGGAATATAGGGACAGGGTACCACTGGGATATAGGGACAGGGTCCCACTGGGGAATAGGGACAGGGTTCCACTGGGGTAAAGGGACAGGGTCCCACTGGAATATAGGGACAGGGTCCCACTGGAGTATAGGGACAGGGTCCCACTGGGGGTATAGGGACAGGGTCCCACTGGAATATAGGGACAGGGTCACACTGGAATATAGGGACAGCGTCCCACTGAAATATAGGGACAGGGTCCAGCTGGGATCTAGGGACAGGGTCCCACTGGGGTATAGGGACAGGCTCCCACTGGGATATAGGGACAGGGTCCCACTGGAATATAGGGACAGGGTCACACTGGAATATAGGGACAGCGTCCCACTGAAATATAGGGACAGGGTCCCACTGGGATCTAGGGACAGGGTCCCACTGGGGTATAGGGACAGGCTCCCACTGGGATATAGGGACAGGGTCACACTGGGGGTATAGGGACAGGGTCCCACTGGAATATAGGGACAGGGTCCCACTGAAATATAGGGACGGGGTCCCACTGGGATCTAGGGACAGGGTCCCACTGGAATATAGGGACAGGGTCCCACCGGGTACTAGGGACAGGGTCCCACTGAAATATAGGGACAGGGTCCCACTGGAATATGGGGACAGGGTCCCACTGGGGGTATAGGGACAGGGTCCAACTGGTATATAGGGACAGGGTCCCACTGGGGTATAGGGACAGGGTCCCACTGGGATATAGGGACAGGGTCCCACTGAAATATAGGGACAGGGTCCCACTGAAATATAGGGACAGGGTCCCACTGGGATATAGGGACAGGGTCCCACTGGGATCTAGGGACACGGTTCCACTGGGGTATAGGGACAGGGTCCCACTGGGATATAGGGACAGGACCCCACTGGGATCTAAGGACAGGGTCCCACTGGGATATAGGGACAGGGTCCCACTGGGATATGGGGACAGGCTCCCACTGGGGTATAGGGACAGGGTCCCACTGGGATCTAGGGACAGGGTTCCACTGGGGTATAGGGACAGGGTCCCACTGGGGTATTGGGACAGGGTCCCACTGGGGGTATAGGGACAGGGTCCCACTGGGGAATAGGGACAGGGTCCCACTGAGGTATAGGGACAGGGTCTCACTGGAATATAGGGACAGGGTCCCACTGGGGTATAGGGACAGGGTCCAACTGGAATATAGGGACAGGGTCCCACTGGGGAATAGGGACAGGGTCCAACTGGAATATAGGGACAGGGTCCCACTGGGGAATAGGGACAGGGTTCCACTGGATATAGGGGCAGGGTCCCACTGAAATATAGGGACAGGGTCCCACTGGGGAATAGGGACAGGGTTCCCCTGGGATATAGGGACAGGGTCCCACGGGGATATAGGGACAGGTTTCCACTGGAATACAGGGACAGGGTCCCACTGGGATATAGGGACAGGGTTCCACTGGGATATAGGGACAGGGTCCCACTGGGATATAGGGACAGGGTTCCAATGGAATATAGGGACAGGGTCCCACTGGGGAATAGGGACAGGGTCCCACTGGGATATAGGGACAGGGTCCCACTGGGGTATGGGGACAGGGTTCCACTGGAATATAGGGACAGGGTCCCACTGGGGAATAGGGACAGGGTCCCACTGGGGTATAGGGACAGGGTCCAACTGGAATATAGGGACAGGGTCCAACTGGAATATAGGGACAGGGTTCCACTGGGATATAGGGGCAGGGTCCCACTGGAATATAGGGACAGGGTCCCACTGGGGAATAGGGACAGGGTTCCCCTGTGATATAGGGACAGGGTCCCACTGGGATATAGGGACAGGGTTCCACTGGAATACAGGGACAGGGTCCCACTGGGATATAGGGACAGGGTTCCACTGGGATATAGGGACAGGGTCCCACTGGGATATAGGGACAGGGTTCCACTGGAATATAGGGACAGGGTCCCACTGGGGAATAGGGACAGGGTCCCACTGGGATATAGGGACAGGGTCCCACTGGGATATAGGGACAGGGTCCCACTGGGGTATGGGGACAGGGTTTCACTGGAATATAGGGACAGGGTCCCACTGGGGAATAGGGACAGGGTCCCACTGGGGTATAGGGACAGGGTCCCACTGGGATCTAGGGACAGGGTCCCACTGGGGATCTAGGGACAGGGTTCCACTGGGGTATAGGGACAGGGTCCCACTGGAATATAGGGACAGGGTCCCACTGGGGAATAGGGACAGGGTTCCACTGTGATATAGGGGCAGGGTCCCACTGAAATATAGGGACAGGGTCCACTGGGGAATAGGGACAGGGTTCCCCTGGGATATAGGGACAGGGTCCCACTGGGATATAGGGACAGGGTTCCACTGGAATATAGGGACAGGGTCCCACTGGGGAATAGGGACAGGGTCCCACTGGGATATAGGGACAGGGTCCCACTGGGGTATGGGGACAGGGTTCCACTGGAATATAGGGACAGGGTCCCACTGGGGAATAGGGACAGGGTCCCACTGGGGTATAGGGACAGGGTCCCACTGGAATATAGGGACAGGGTCCCACTGGGATCTAGGGACAGGGTCCCACTGGGGTATAGGGACAGGGTCCCACTGGGATATAGGGACAGGGTCCCACTGGAGTAAAGGGACAGGGTCCCACTGGGGAATAGGGGCAGGGCCCCACTGGGGTATAGGGACAGGGTCCCACTGGAATATAGGGACAGGGTCCCACTGGGGAATAGGGACAGGGTCCCACTGGGATATAGGGACAGGGTCCCACTGGAATATAGGGACAGGGTCCCACTGGGGAATAGGGACAGGGTTCCACTGGAATATAGGGACAGGGTCCCACTGGGGGTATAGGGACAGGGTCCCACTGGGATATAGGGACAGGGTCCCACTGAGATCTAGGGACAGGGTCCCACTGGAATATAGGGACAGGGTCCCACTGGGGTATGGGGACAGGGTTCCACTGGGGAATAGGGACAGGGTCCCACTGGGATATAGGGACAGGGTCCCACTGGGGTATGGGGACAGGGTTCCACTGGAATATAGGGACAGGGTCCCACTGGGGAATAGGGACAGGGTCCCACTGGGGTATAGGGACAGGGTCCCACTGGGATCTAGGGACAGGGTCCCACTGGGGGTATAGGGACAGGGTCCCACCGGGAATAGGGACAGGGTCCCACTGGGATCTAGGGACAGGGTCCCACTGGGGGTATAGGGACAGGGTCCCACTGGGGTATAGGGACAGGGTCCCACTGGGGTATAGGGACAGGGTCCCACTGGAATATAGGGACAGGTTCCCACTGGGGTATAGGGACAGGGAACCACTGGAGTATAGGGACAGGGTCCCACTGGGGTATAGGGACAGGGTCCCACTGGAGTATAGGGACAGGGTCCCACTGGGGTATAGGGACAGGGTCCCACTGGAATATAGGGACAGGGTCCCACTGGGGAATAGGGACAGGGTTCCACTGGGATATAGGGGCAGGGTCCCACTGAAATATAGGGACAGGGTCCCACTGGGGAATAGGGACAGGGTTCCACTGGGATATAGGGGCAGGGTCCCACTGAAATATAGGGACAGGGTCCCACTGGGTTATAGGGTCAGGGTCCCACTGGGGTATAGGGACAGGGTCCCACTGGAATATAGGGACAGGGTTCCACTGGAATATAGGGACAGGGTCCCACTGGGGGTATAGGGACAGGGTCCCACTGGGATATAGGGACAGGGTCCCACTGAGATCTAGGGACAGGGTCCCACTGGAATATAGGGACAGGGTCCTACTGAGATCTAGGGATAGGGTCCCACTGGAATACAGGGACAGGGTCCCACTGAGATCTAGGGACAGGGTCCCACTGGAATACAGGGACAGTGTTCCATTGGGAAGCTATGCTTGGTTTTTAATTTTAAAAAAATGAAATGTCTATGTTAAAAACTACATCTCGCTTGTTCCATGTGCACACTTATGGGCACTGTGCGTCATGGATGGATAGGCTGTGCTTCAGTTGTCAACATCAATGCCATAACCAACTGTATTACTGCTTAAAACTTCTTTGGAAATGGTGTCCCTTCCACGGGACGGTTGAGCTAACGTAGGCTAATGCGATTAGCATGAGGTTGTAAGTAACTAGAACATTTCCCAGGACATAGACATGTCTGATATTGGCAGAAAGCTTAAATTCTTGTTAATCTAACTGCACGGTCCAATTTACAGGAGCTACTACAGTGAAATAATACCATGCTATTGTTTGAGGAGAGTGCACAGTTTTGAACATGAAAAGTTATTAATAAACAAATTTGGCACATTTGGGCAGTCTTGATATAATATTTTTTGAACAGAAATACAATGGTTCATTGGATCAGTCAAACTGTGCACATACACTGCTACCATCTAGTGGCCAGAATCTAAATTGCAGCTGGGCTGGAATTATACATTATGTCCTTTTGCATTTCAAAGATGATGGTACAAAAATTTACAAAAGAATAGTTGTTGTTTTCCCCTCTGTATGATCTTTTACCAGATATATTGTGTTATATTCTCTCAAAGTTCAAAATGCATATCCTTGCTTTAGGGCCTGAGCTACAGCCAGTTGGATTTGGATTTGTAATTTTAGGAGAAAATTGAAAAAAAAAAAAAGGGGGCGGATCGTCTTTTGGTTGGTCTTAAACATCCCCACCAGTGAATACTGAAATCGGCACTTTGGCACACCTTTTTAAGGACACACCTCAGATATTGCCTCCCATCTCAGTGAAAACTCATTTAACGCAGGTAAATGACCAATCCCGGCGCTTGTGTTTGGAAAAACAGAACAGCACTGGCTTTAACAACAGGTCGAAATGGACAATTGTCTGAAAATAGAGCCCTTTTCATTTTTTGTTCAGATGAGTTTTGACCTTATCTCAGTGACTTGAGGGTGTGTCGTCTGTCCAAACAACATGCTGTGTCCCACATAGTGCATTACTTCTGATAGTGCACTACTTTGGACCACCAGAGCCCTGGGCATAGGATGCCATTTAGAACAGACAGTGTGAAAGGTGGTGGTGGGGGGGGTATGGGGAGACCATCTGCGGATGAAAAAGCACGAGATTTTCCTTGAACAGAAATGAAACACACACAGCGGAGGTCTGAGAATAGATTTCTGGTCATATGGAACAGAAATCAGAAAGAAGGAAGTTTAATGTTCAGTGAACATCCAGCCATGTTGATGAAATGAAATAGCTGTTTTATTCCCGTTCAGGTTTCATGTTCTTTTAAAATGTTCTTTTAGCACCAGGTATTTATGTCTGAGACGTGTAGCACATGACCTTACGACTGTCCCAAACCAGTTTAAACATAAAAGTTGTGGACATTGAGATGATAGTATATCATTGAGGTTTATAGGTTAGAAAGAAACTCTTGTAGCAAACCATGTCATAGTAAAATATCCAGCCTCCTGTCTGTCTGTCTGCCTGCCTGTCTGCCTCACACACACACACACTACTTTAACTCTAGTTGGAAGGCAGCCATGACAGCATCCCTCCAATCCCCTACACTTCACCCTGCATGAACACAACAACAGAAACGCCCGTAATCATCTGCGTGTGTATAACTGAGTGTGAGTCCCAAATGGAACCCTATTCCCTATATAGTCCACTACTTTAGACCAGAGCCCTATAGAACCCTATTCCCTTTATAGTGCACTACTTTAGACCAGAGACCTATGGAACCCTATCCCCTATATAGTGCACTACTATTGACCAGAGCCCTATGGAACCCCATTCCCTATATAGTGCACTACTTCAGATGAAAGTATAGAGGGAATAGGGACCATTTGGGATTTCATACTGAGTAATTCCCTAAACACTATCAGCTACAGTTGAAGTCAGAAGTTTACATACATCTTAGCCAAATATATTTAAACTCAGTTTTTCCACAATTTCTGACATTTAATCCTAATAAAAATTCCCTGTCTTGGGCCAGTTAGGATCACCACTTTATTTTAAGAATGTGAAATGTCAGAATAATAGTAGAGAGAATTATTTATTTCAGTTTTTACTTATTTCACCACATTCCCAGTCAGAAGTTTACATACACTCAACTAGTATTTGGTAGCATTGCCTTTACAGTGTTTAACTTGGGTCAAACATTTCAGGTAGCCATCCATAAGCTTCCCCCAATACGTTGGGTGAATTTTGGCCCATTCCTCCTGACAGAGCTGGTGTAACTGAGTCAGGTTTGTAGGCCTCCTTGCTCGCACACGCTTTTTCAGTTCTGCCCACACATTTTCTATAGGATTGAGGTCAGGGCTTTGTGATAGCCACTCCAATATCTTGACTTTGTTGTCCTTTTTGCCACAACTTTTGGAAGTATGCTTGGGGTCATTGTCCATTTGGAAGACTCATTTGCGACCAAGCTTTAACTTCCTGATGGATGTCTTGAGATGTTGCTTCAATAAATCCACATCATTTTCCTTTCTCATGAGCCATCTATTTTGTGAAGTGCACCAGTCCATCCTGCAGCAAAGCACCCCCACAACATGATGCTGCCACCCCCGTGCTTCATGGTTGAGATGGTGTTCTTCGGCTTGCTAGCCTCCCCCTTTTTCCTCCAAACATAACGATGGTCATTATGGCCAAATCAAATCAAATCAAATCAAATTTATTTATATAGCCCTTCGTACATCAGCTGATATCTCAAAGTGCTGTACAGAAACCCAGCCTAAAACCCCAAACAGCAAGCAATGCAGGTGTAGAAGCCCGTTGGCTAGGAAAAACTCCCTAGAAAGGCCAAAACCTAGGAAGAAACCTAGAGGGGAACCAGGCTATGTGGGGTGGCCAGTCCTCTTCTGGCTGTGCCGGGTGGAGATTATAACAGAACATGGCCAAGATGTTCAAATGTTCATAAATGACCAGCATGGTCGAATAATAATAAGGCAGAACAGTTGAAACTGGAGCAGCAGCACGGTCAGGTGGACTGGGGACAGCAAGGAGTCATCATGTCAGGTAGTCCTAGGGCATGGTCCTAGGGCTCAGGTCCTCTGAGAGAGAGAAAGAAAGAGAGAATTAGAGAGAGCATATGTGGGGTGGCCAGTCCTCTTCTGGCTGTGCCGGGTGGAGATTATAACAGAACATGGCCAAGATGTCCAAACAGTTCTATTTTTGTTTCATCATACCAAAAAAGATTTCTCCAAAAAGTACGATCTTTGTCCCCATGTGCAATTGCAAACCGTAGTATGGCTTTTTTTATGGCGGTTTTGGAGAAGTGGCTTCTTCCTTGCTGAGCGGCCTTTCAGGTTATGTTGATATAGGACTCGTTTTACTGTGGATATAGACACTTTTGTACCTGTTTCCTCCTGCATCTTCACATGGTCCTTTGCTGTTCTGGGATTGATTTGTACTTTTCTCACCAAAGTACTTCCATCTCTAGGAGACAGAACGCATCTCCTTCCTGAGTAGTATGATGGCTACGTGGTCCCATGGTGTTTATACTTGCGTACTATTGTTTGTATAGATGAACGTGGTACCTTCAGGCGTTTGGAAATTGTTCCCAAGGATGAACCAGACTTGTGGAGGTCTACAATTATTTTTCTGAGTTCTTGGCTGATTTGTTTTTGATTTTCCCATGATGTCAAGCAAAGAGGCACTGAGTTTGAAGGTAGGCCTTGAAATACATCCACAGGTACACCTCCAATTGACACAAATTATGTCATTTAGCCATCAGAAGATTCTAAAGTCATGACATCATTGACATAATTTTCTGGAATTTTCCAAGCAGTTTAAAGGCACAGTCAACTTAGTGTATGTAAACTTCTGACCCACTGGAATTGTGATACAGTGAATTATAAGTGAAATAATCTGTCTGTAAACAATGGTTGGAAAATTAATTGTGTCATGCACAAAGTAGATGTCCTAACCGACTTGCCAAAACTATAGTTTGTTAACAAGAAATTTGTGGAGTGGTTGAAATACGAGATTTAATGACTCCAACCTAAGTGTATGTAATCTTCCTTCAACTGTACGTAAATCAAGAGATTAAGCCGTTCATCTTAAAATGTGGCTCCTTGGCCTTTTAATCAATTGGATTTGATGTGACACTTTAGTATTATATTTATTTAAAAAATAAATGCTGTAAGAGCTAAATGTAGCACTTCCCCCTATAAACCTCCACCCTGGTTGTCAGGAGTCCTCAGGACTGTTCTTCCCTCTATAAACCTCCACCCTGGTTGTCAGGAGTCCTCAGGACTGTTCTTTCCTCTATAAACCTCCACCCTGGTTGTTAGGAGTCCTCAGGACTGTTCTTCCCTCTATAAACCTCCACCCTGGTTGTCAGGAGTCCTCAGGACTCTTCTTCCCCCTATAAACCTCTACTCTGGTTGTCAGGAGTCCTCAGGACTGTTCTTCCCTCTATAAACCTCCACCCTGGTTGTCAGGAGTCCTCAGGACTGTTCTTCCCCCTATAAACCTCCACCCTGGTTGTCAGGAGTCCTCAGGACTGTTCTTTCCTCTATAAACCTCCACCCTGGTTGTTAGGAGTCCTCAGGACTGTTCTTCCCTCTATAAACCTCCACCCTGGTTGTCAGGAGTCCTCAGGACTGTTCTTCCCTCTATAAACCTCCACCCTGGTTGTCAGGAGTCCTCAGGACTGTTCTTCCCTCTATAAACCTCCACCCTGGTTGTCAGGAGTCCTCAGGACTGTTCTTCCCTCTATAAACCTCCACCCTGGTTGTCAGGAGTCCTCAGGACTGTTCTTCCCTCTATAAACCTCCACCCTGGTTGTCAGGAGTCCTCAGGACTGTTCTTCCCTCTATAATCCTCCACCCTGGTTGTCAGGAGTCCTCAGGACTGTTCTTCCCTCTATAAACCTCCACCCTGGTTGTCAGGAGTCCTCAGGACTGTTCTTCCCCCTATAAACCTCTACCCTGGTTGTCAGGAGTCCTCAGGACTGTTCTTCCCTCTATAAACTTCTACCCTGGTTGTCAGGAGTCCTCAGGACTGTTCTTCCCTCTATAAACCTCCACCCTGGTTGTCAGGAGTCCTCAGGACTGTTCTTCCCTCTATAAACAACTACCCTGGTTGTCAGGAGTCCTCAGGACTGTTTTTCCCTCTATAAACCTCCACCCTGGTTGTCAGGAGTCCTCAGGACTGTTCTTCCCTCTATAAACCTCCACCCTGGTTGTCAGGAGTCCTCAGGACTGTTCTTCCCTCTATAAATCTCCACCCTGGTTGTCAGGAGTCCTCAGGACTGTTCTTCCCTCTATAAACCTCCACCCTGGTTGTCAGGAGTCCTCAGGACTGTTCTTACTTCAACAACAATAGCAGGGTGAGGTTTCCTGAACATTAACAGGAAGGAATGCTTTACAACAGTAGCTACAGGGGAAATGACTTGTCAGTACCAGAACATTCTATTCACTTGATCTTAGCTGAATGTTCCTGCTTTACTAAGATCATGTCAGCAAAGGTGAAGATATTATTTTATCTTTATTTAACTAGGCAAGTCAGTTAAGAACAAATTCTTATTTTCAATGACAGCCTAGGAACAATGGGTTAACTTCCTTGTTCAGGGGCAGAAAGACAGATTTTTAAAAATCTTGTCAGCTCGGGGATTTGATCTAGTATTCTAGGATCAACAGAGGTCAAACAGTATTCTAGGATCAACAGAGGTCATACAGTATTTTAGGATCAACAGAGGTCATACAGTATTTTAGGATCAACAGAGGTCATACAGTATTCTAGGATCAACAGAGGTCATACAGTATTCTAGGATCAACAGAGGTCATACAGTATTCTAGGATCAACAGAGGTCATACAGTATTTTAGGATCAACAGAAAGGCCGAAGATGTTTCATATGAAGGATGGTTTGATACGGTTGCTGCAGACTGAAAGTTGATGGGGTAATATGAGAGTTGTGACTATTCTTCCTGAGTAAATGATGTGTTTGTCAGGATCCTGCAGTGGATGCACAGCATGTGAGAAACTTCACACATCTTTCTCTGTCCAGGGGGTTGATACACTGCAGGCTGTGAGTAAGTGTGTGTGTGTGTGTCAAGAGGTCAGACCATCAGAGGGCTAGCTGCATAACAGTACCATGATCTCTTCCATATGGTCTCTCTCTCTCTCTCTCATTCAATTCAATTTAAGAGCTGTATTGGTATGAGAAACACATGTTAACATCGCCAAAGCAAGTGAAATAGATAATAAACAAAAGTGAAATCAACAATAAAAAATGAACAGTAAACATTAAACTCACGAAATTCCAAATGAATAAAGACGTAAATATGGGTTGTATTTACAATGTTGTTTGTTGTTCACTGCTTGCCCTTTTCTTGTGGCAACCAGTCACAAATCTTGTTGCTGTGATGGAACACTGGTATTTCACTCAATAGATATGTGATTTTATCAAAATTGGGTTTGTTTTTCTAATTCTGTTATCTAAGGGAAATATGTGTCTCTAATATGTTCATACATTTGGCAGGAGGTTAGGAAGTGCAGCTCAGTTTCCACCTCGTGTTGTGGGCAGTGTGCACATAGCCTGTCTTCTCTTGAGAGCCATGTCTGCCTACGGCGGCCTTTCTCAATAGTAAGGCTATCCTCACTAAGTCTGTACATAGTCAAAGCTTTCCTTAAGTTTGGTCAGTCACAGTGGTCAGGTATTCTGCCACTGTGTACTCTCTGTTTAGAGCCAAATAGCATTCTAGTTTGCATTGTTTTTTGGTAAATTCTTTCTAATGTGTCAAGTAATTATCTTTTTGTTTCCTCGTGACATGGTTGAGTCTAATTGTACTGCTGTCCTGGGGCTCTGTGGGGTCTGTTTGTGTTTGTGAACAGAGCCCCAGGACCAGCTTGCTTCGGGGACTCTTCTCCAGGGTCATCTCTCTGTAGGTGGTGTCTTTGTTATGGAAGGTTTGGGAATTGCTTCCTTTTAGGTGGTTGTAGAATTTAACGTCTCTTTCTGGATTTTGATAATTAGCGGGTATCAGCCTAATTCTGCAGTGCATGCATTATCTGGTGCTCTACGTTGTGAACTGAGGATATTTTTGCAGAGGCCTCAATTTTGTGTTCGTCCTATTTAGTGAATTATTGGTTGGTGAGCGGACCCCAGACCTCGTGGGGCTTCGTGGGTGTCAGTTGTCTATGTGTGCAGAGGGTACCTGGTTCAAGGCGAGGAGAGGGACGGAAGCTATACTGTTATACTCACAACCCTAAACGGCAATGGGTTCTATAACTGATTCAAGTATTTTTAGCCAGATCCTAATTGGTATGTTGAAGTTTATGTTCCTCTTGATGGCATAGAAGGCCCTTCTTGCCTTGTCTCTCAGATAATTCACAGCTTTGTGGAAGTTACCTGTGGTGCTAATGTTTAGGCTGAGGTAGGTATAGTTTTTTGTGTTTTCTAGGGCAACGGTGTCTAGATGGAATGAGCATTTATGGTTCTGGCACCATTATGATCTGATGCTTCTGTCCCCAACCAAGGAGGGCCCAGGTCTGACAGAATCTGTGCAGAAGATCTAGGTGCTGCTGTAGAACCTCCTTGGTTTGGGACAGAAGCACGAGATCATCAGCAAACAGTAGACACTTGACTTCAGATTCTAGTAGGGTGAGACTGTTCTAGTGCACTCACCAATTCATTGATATACACTATATATACAAACGTATGTGGACACCACTTCAAATTAGTGGATACAGCTATTTCAGTCACACCCGTTGCTGGCAGGTGTATACAATCAAGCACACAGCCATGCAATCTCCATAGACAAACATTGGCAGTAGAATGGCCTTACTGAAGAGCTCAGTGACTTTTAACGTGGCACTGTCATAGGATGCCACCTTTCCAACACGTCAGTTCATGAAATTTCTGCCCTGCTAGGGCTGCCCCGGTCATCTGTAAGTGCTGTTATTGTGAAGTGGAAATGTCTTGGAGCAACAACAGCTCAGCTGCGAAGTGGTAGGCCACACATGATCACAGAACAGAGAGTGCTGAAGCGTAAAAATAATTTGTCCAACGTCGGGAGCTTCATGAAATGGGTTTTCATGGCCGAGCAGCCGCACACAAGCATAAGATCACCAAGCGTCGGCTGAAGTGGTGTAATTGTTCCATTGTTCCTGTTCCCAAGAAAGCTAAGGTAACTGAGCTAAACGACTACCGCCCCGTAGCACTCACATCCGTCATCATGAAGTGCTTTGAGAGACTAGTCAAGGACCATATCACCTCCACCCTACCTGACACCCTTGACCCACTCCAATTTGCTTACCGCCCAAATAGGTCCACAGACGATGCAATCTCAACCACACTGCACACTGCCCTAACCCATCTGGACAAGAGGAATACCTATGTGAGAATGCTGTTCATCGACTACAGCTCGGCATTCAACACCATAGTACCCTCCAAGCTCGTCATCAAGCTCGAGACCCTGGGCCTCGACCCCGCCCTGTGCAACTGGGTACTGGACTTCCTGACGGGCCGCCCCCAGGTGGTGAGGGTAGGCAACAACATCTCCTCCCCGCTGATCCTCAACACTGGGGCCCCACAAGGGTGCGTTCTGAGCCCTCTCCTGTACTCCCTGTTCACCCACGACTGCGTGGCCATGCACGCCTCCAACTCAATCATCAAGTTTGCGGACGACACAACAGTGGTAGGCTTGATTACCAACAACGACGAGACGGCCTACAGGGAGGAGGTGAGGGCCCTCGGAGTGTGGTGTCAGGAAAATAACCTCACACTCAACGTCAACAAAACTAAGGAGATGATTGTGGACTTCAGGAAACAGCAGAGGGAACACCCCCATCCACATCGATGGAACAGTAGTGGAGAGGGTAGCAAGTTTTAAGTTCCTCGGCATACACATCACAGACAAACTGAATTGGTCCACTCACACAGACAGCATCGTGAGGAAGGCGCAGCAGCGCCTCTTCAACCTCAGGAGGCTGAAGAAATTCGGCTTGTCACCAAAAGCACTCACAAACTTCTACAGATGCACAATCGAGAGCATCCTGGCGGGCTGTATCACCGCCTGGTATGGCAACTGCACCGCCCTCAACCGTAAGGCTCTCCAGAGGGTAGTGAGGTCTGCACAACGCATCACCGGGGCAAACTACCTGCCCTCCAGGACACCTACACCACCCGATGCTACAGGAAGGCCATAAAGATCATCAAGGACATCAACCACCCGAGCCACTGCCTGTTCACCCCGCTGTCATCCAGAAGGCGAGGTCAGTACAGGTGCATCAAAGCTGGGACAGAGAGACTGAAAAACAGCTTCTATCTCAAGGCCATCAGACTGTTAAACAGCCACCACTAACATTGAGTGGCTACTGCCAACACACTGTCAATGACACTGACTCTACTCCAGCCACTTTAATCATGGGAATTGATGGGAAATGATGTAAATATATCACTAGCCACTTTAAACAATGCTACCTTATATAATGTTACTTACCCTACATTGTTCATCTCATATGCATACGTTGATACTGTACTCTATATCATCGACTGCATCCTTATGTAATACATGTATCACTAGCCACTTTAACTATGCCACTTGGTTTACATACTTATCTCATATGTATATACTGTACTCGATATCATCTACTGTATCTTGCCTATGCTGCTCTGTACCATCACTCATTCATATATCCTTATGTACATATTCTTTATCCCCTTACACTGTGTATAAGACAGTAGTTTTTTTGTGGAATTGTTAGTTAGATTACTTGCTCGTTATTACTGCATTGTCGGAACTAGAAGCACAAGCATTTCACTACACTCGCATTAACATCTGCTAACCATGTGTATGTGACAAATAAAATTTGATTTGATTTGATTTGAAAGCTCACTGTAATGGAAACCTGTTCTCTGGAGCAGTGGAAACCTGTTCTCTGGAGCAGTTTTTCAATTATATCCAATTACAATCTTGTCTCATCACTGCAACTCCCCAACTGGCTCGGGAGAGGCAAAGGTGGAGTTATGCATCCTCTAACCGTGCTTCTTAACACCTGCCCGCTTAACCCGGTAGCCAGCGACACCGATGTGTCAGAGGAAACACCGTCCAACTGACAACTGAAGTCAGCCTGCAGGTACCTGGCTCGCCACAAGGAGTTGCTAGAGAGCGCTGAGCCAAGTAAAGCCCACCTAGCCAAACCGTCTTCTAATCCAGGCGATGCTGGTCCAATTGTGCTCTCTGTCATGGCTGGCTGTGACACAGCCTGGGATTGAACCTGGGTCTGTAGTGACACCTCAAGCACTCCAGTTCCTTAGACTGCTGTGAAACTCGGGAGGCCCCATGTATGTTGAAGTGTGGGGCTCAAGCTGCATCCCTGTCTCATCCCCCATTCCTGACAAAAAAACCAGTGTGGGTTTATTTGCCAATTTTAACTGCACACTTATTGTGTACATCATGGATTTCTCTCTCTCTCTCTGTGTCTCTATATTTCTCTCTCTCTCTCTCTCTCTCTCTCTCTCTGTCTGTCTCTGTATTTCTCTCTCTCTCTCTCTCTCTCTCTCACTACTCTCTCTCTCGTTCTCTGTGCTGTGCTCTCTCATCCTCCACCAGTTGTAAATCACAGCTAGCTCAGAGACAGATAACAGACAAAACCAGAACGGCTTTGAAACACTGACCCATCACTCCTGCCTGACCAACTGGTCAGTGTACTTTAGGTGGATGGATATCCCCCACTAGTCACTTGAAAGGAGAGTAGAGCTGTTGCTGATTTACAGCTAGAGGAATGGTTCTGGTCATGGTCATGTCAGAGCTATGACACTGCATTGGCATTTTGTTTTGAACAATGCAGATTAATCTCAGATGCTTCCATCTTTATATGTGAGACAAAAATAAATTGGTGCTCTTAGTAACAATGGCTGCCGGACGGAAAACTGGCAACGAGTCAATTGCGTTCAGATGGGTATGGTCTCACCATGGTCTCCATGAAATTAACTCTGATACATTAGGGTTAAACACACGGGAAGGAAGGGAACCATCACAGACTGCATGTATTACCTGATTGTACTACAACTGATGGATGTGATCGGGCTGATAACCTGTCAGGGTCGCTACATCCAACCTGGACTCAGGGATAGATGTAAAATAGTATACGGAAATCTGAGACACTCACATGACTATGATATGTTATGTTTGGTATGGTATGGTATGTATTATTTTGTGCATGTCCATCATGCAATTCTTACAATATGTTATGAATTTGCAGTATGTATGATATGTTGGAAATTCCAATTCATTGTGGCTAAGGTTAGCTAGGTAGCTTACGCTAATGTTCGCTAGGTGCAGAGCTGCCAGAAAGGCGAGACGGCATTTCCCCCAGTACTTTTCAATCAGGTGTGCGGCCGCTAATTTGTTTTCCAGGTCAACTTTTACATGCTCTGTTGCAATCTACCATTGAAGACCCAGAAAAGTCATGCTATTTGTATTTGAGCAATATGAGTGGTTGTTCATTCAAGCACCACTACACTCCCACGAGTCACAACTTTCGAGTACTCGAGCAATACAGAAGTTGATTGCTACGTTCGCACAGCACACGCTAGCTGTTCTGAGCAAAGCTAATTGCCCATCAATCTATTCATTTGGGCATGTTTATTTTAGGGGAAAGTGATTTACAAGTAAACTTTTCAACAGTGAACATACTAGCAATATGCTGGCTACTGTTGATAGTGTGCAAAAAGAAAGCTACAAAAATACACTTTAGCTAGCCTACTGTAGCCATGACGATCTCTCTTTTGGAACGCAGTTGTCTTAAAGGGGCAGTGTCTTATTTTGTCCCAAAAAAATGAACGCAATTAATACAATGCAATTCTAAAGAATAGAGTAATGACTCACATTGCTAAATTATATTACACAGCTCATAATACATATCATAACAACCAAATGTAGCCTTTTAATATCTGAATATAGAGAGAAAGCATGTCGATCTATAAGCCCTGCATGATCCCATATGCATTTCAAAACTACACCATGTCCGGACCAGTTGAAAATATTTTCACCCAGGAGATTTTTGGCGAAACTGGCCCGGGTTGGACCAGTGAGGAAGACAAGTTACCATTGGACCCTGTCATACAGTAGCGTACAAACCAGAACTTTACCTGACCAGGTCATGAGAAAAAGACACACATTCATTTTCCCACCTCTGGAGCTAGGGTTAAGGTCAGAGGTTAGCTAACATGCTAAGTAGTTGCAAAGTAACACGTTTCCCGTGATAAGATTCGAACACGCAACCTTCGAGTTGCTAGACGTTCACGTTATACGTCCATCCACCCTCCTTTCATTTTAGTCTTAAGTAACGTTCTGTCTTATGTGACCACACCAAACGTTAATATGTTATGTCGTACATACATGGATACATGCACATAAATAAGATGGTGCTGAAGAGGATGGCTGACATCAAGAGGTGACAGCATCATGTTGTGGGGGTGCTTTGCTGCAGGAGGGACTGGTGCACTTCACAAAATAGATGGCATCATGTGGAAGGAAAATTATGTGGATATATTGAGGTAACATCTCAAGACATCAGTCAGGAAGTTAAATCTTGGTTGCAAATGGGTCTTCCAAATGGACAATGACCCCAAGCATACTTCCAAATTTGTGGCAAAATGGCTTAAGGACAACAAAGTCAAACAGGGAATTTTTACTCTGATTAAATGTCAGGAATTGTGAAAAACTGAGTTAGAATGTATTTGGCTAAGGTGTATGTAAACTTCCGACTTCAACTGTAGCTATTAAAAAACTATATATATATATATATTCAAAAATATATCATTTCCATAATTAACAATAAATATAAGGTAATGTCGGCAGTTCATGCAAAGGATTGTTACATATAAGCAGTATTACCATTGCATTACATTTTTGCCAAGCAATAATTATTATTTTAGCAAACAATTATTGTGATTCATTCCACACACACACACACACACACACACCTTTCCCCCTACAAACAACCATAAGCTCAGACGCTCAACGGTTGTTCCATCCGAACTCCAGAAAGGACCCGATTTACGAACGTATATACAGTTGTTTGAGAAAGCAAGATTGAGCAAAATTGACAAAAATGGGGAGATTTGATTAACCATTGTCAAGTCCTAGGTGATGGAGATCAGATCCACCCCCGTTCCCCTGAAACACACACACACACGCTGGTCCCCCCCCGTTGTGACCTTTTGGTTATTTAGTGTCACCAAGGTCACAATAATTTCTCTGATTGTCCAGGTGTGCCCCCTCCTCATGGGTTACTGCAGCCAGTGTTAACAGCGCTGCCACAACCTGGGTGGGGGGCACCCCACCGGAATCCCCACTATATTTGTATATAATACCTTGTATATTATGCTCTCCTATCAATCAAACTTCAATCAAATTTATTTGATAAAGCCCTTCTTACATCAGCTGATATCTCAAAGTGCTGTACAGAAACCCCCCAGCCTAAAACCCCCAAACAGCAAGCAATGCAGGTGTAGAAGCACGGTGGCTTGGGAAAACTCCCTGGAAATGCTCGTATCAGGGGGCTCTGGCTTTATAGGATCAACCCTGTCAGGCAGGCTCAGTCTTGACGGCGCTGTGCTGCTCTAGTAGGTCTCTAACCACATTCCTCTTTCTGTTTTGTCTGCATACAGGCAACTTACATTACAGAAGGACCATAAAACCATAAAACAGATACGGACTTCCTCTTTAGTGTATGGGTCTCTCAGGTGGGTGTCTAGGGTATAGGGTTGGGTACCGTTCCGTCACCATAGGAGAATGTAGATGTATAATTCATTATAAAATGTATATCCCTCATCTGGAACAACATTGAAAAGCTCTTTCTCTCAACGGACACACACCGGTTCTGGGATCTGAAACCATTTCCTTTCTCACTCACTTAAACACCACACTTTTACAAAACACCCAAAAAAACACACAACACACCTTCCATCACAACATATTCACACAGACCCATATACTGTGCCTTCTATGTCTTCGTTTGGCTATGTTTTTATCCCCAACCATGTGGATTGAGTGCTTTTGTGTTCCAATTTGTTATATTTGAAGATGTGTTATAAAACTAGTCATCCTTTCTACTAATGCCATCAGATCCATTTATAAAATACTATAAATGGAAAGTTAAATTATTATGTTACAACATTCCCAGATCTGTTTGTGCTGTCTTGAATGATACCATAAAGTACAAAGCCTGGTCTCAGATCTGTATGTGCTGTCTTGAATGATACCATAAAGTACAAAGCCTGGTCTCAGATCTGTATGTTCTGTCTTGAAAGATACCATAAAGTACAAAGCCTGGTCTCAGATCTGTATGTGCTGTCTTGAATGATACCATAAAGTACAAAGCCTGGTCTCAGATCTGTATGTTCTGTCTTGAAAGATACCATAAAGTACAAAGCCTGGTCTCAGATCTGTATGTGCTGTCTTGAATGATACCATAAAGTACAAAGCCTGGTCTCAGATCTGTATGTGCTGTCTTGAATGATACCATAAAGTACAAAGCCTGGTCTCAGATCTGTATGTTCTGTCTTGAATGATACCAGAAAGTACAAAGCCTGGTCTCAGATCTGTATGTGCTGTCTTGAATGATACCATAAAGTACAAAGCCTGGTCTCAGATCTGTATGTTCTGTCTTGAATGATACCAGAAAGTACAAAGCCTGGTCTCAGATCTCTATGTTCTGTCTTGAATGATACCATAAAGTACAAAGCCTGGTCTCAGATCTGTTTGTGCTGTCTTGAATGATACCATAAAGTACAAAGCCTGGTCTCAGATCTGTATGTGCTGTCTTGAATGATACCATAAAGTACAAAGCCTGGTCTCAGATCTGTATGTTCTGTCTAAGTGTATATAAAGTGTATCGGTATAGAGAGTAAATCAAATCAAATTGTATTGGTCACATACATATATTTAGCAGATGTTTTTGCGGGTGTAGCTAAATGCTTGTGTTCCTAGCTCCAACAATAATATCTAGCTAAATGCTTGTGTTCCTAGCTCGAACAGTGCAGTAATATCTAACTAAATGCTTGTGTTCCTAGCTCCAACAGTACAGTAATATCTAACTAAATGCTTGTGTTCCTAGCTCCAACAGTGCAGTAGTATCTAACTAAATGCTTGTGTTCCTAGCTCCAACAGTGCAGTAGTATCTAACTAAATGCTTGTGTTCCTAGCTCCAACAGTGCAGTAATATCTAACTAAATGCTTGTGTTTCTAGCTCCAACAGTACAGTAGTATCTAACTAAATGCTTGTGTTCCTAGCTCCAACAGTGCAGTAGTATCTAACTAAATGCTTGTGTTCCTAGCTCCAACAGTGCAGTAATATCTAACTAAATGCTTGTGTTCCTAGCTCCAACAGTACAGTAATATCTAACTAAATGCTTGTGTTCCTAGCTCCAACAATAATATCTAGCTAAATGCTTGTGTTCCTAGCTCCAACAGTGCAGTAATATCTAACGAAATGCTTGTGTTCCTAGCTCCAACAGTGCAGTAGTATCTAACTAAATGCTTGTGTTCCTAGCTCCAACAGTATAGTAGTATCTAACTAAATGCTTGTGTTCCTAGCTCCAACAGTACAGTAATATCTAACTAAATGCTGGTGTTCCTAGCTCCAACAGTACAGTAATATCTAACTAAATGCTTGTGTTCCTAGCTCCAACAGTGCAGTAGTATCTAACTAAATGCTTGTGTTCCTAGCTCCAACAGTGCAGTAGTATCTAACTAAATGCTGGTGTTCCTATCTCCAACAGTGCAGTAGTATCTAACTAAATGCTTGTGTTCCTAGCTCCAACAGTATAGTAGTATCTAACTAAATGCTTGTGTTCCTAGCTCCAACAGTGCAGTAGTATCTAACTAAATGCTTGTGTTCCTAGCTCCAACAGTGCAGTAGTATCTAACTAAATGCTTGTGTTCCTAGCTCCAACAGTATAGTAGTATCTAACTAAATGCTTGTGTTCCTAGCTCCAACAGTGCAGTAGTATCTAACTAAATGCTTGTGTTCCTAGCTCCAACAGTATAGTAGTATCTAACTAAATGCTGGTGTTCCTAGCTCCAACAGTGCAGTAATATCTAACTAAATGCTGGTGTTCCTAGCTCCAACAGTACAGTAATATCTAACTAAATGCTTGTGTTCCTAGCTCCAACAGTGCAGTAGTATCTAACTAAATGCTTGTGTTCCTAGCTCCAACAGTATAGTAGTATCTAACTAAATGCTTGTGTTCCTAGCTCCAACAGTGCAGTAATATCTAACTAAATGCTGGTGTTCCTAGCTCCAACAGTGCAGTAATATCTAACTAAATGCTGGTGTTCCTAGCTCCAACAGTACAGTAATATCTAACTAAATGCTGGTTTTCCTAGCTCCAACAGTGCAGTAGTATCTAACTAAATGCTTGTGTTCCTAGCTCCAACAGTGCAGTAGTATCTAACTAAATGCTTGTGTTCCTAGCTCCAACAGTATAGTAGTATCTAACTAAATGCTTGTGTTCCTAGCTCCAACAGTATAGTAGTATCTAACTAAATGCTTGTGTTCCTAGCTCCAACAGTGCAGTAGTATCTAACTAAATGCTTGTGTTCCTAGCTCCAACAGTATAGTAGTATCTAACTAAATGCTTGTGTTCCTAGCTCCAACAGTGCAGTAGTATCAAAAAATTAAATTAGACACAGTGTTTGTATACGTCACATGATTCTTTCACCGTGTATAACACACACCAGCATCAACACCACTGGTGTTACACTGATTCCAATGTCCCCAATATCATGTAGAGGTCAATGTATTACTGATACTAATGTCCCCAATATCATGTAGAGGTCAATGATGGGAAACTGTACACCTTTATTTACTAATGATGTCATAGCCCAACCAAATAAACAATTTATTTTCACTTTGTCTTGTGTTTTATTATCTCTGATACTTATCTCCTTTTGTAAATTGTGTGTCTCTGTCTGTCTGTCTGTCCCAGGTGATGCCCTAGACATAGCGGACCTGACCTTGGTGAACCCTGACCCCATGGTGACATCATCAGACTCCTCCCTCCATTGTGTCAGTAGTGACTGGACCTCCCGGCAGGACATTGTTACATCCAGCTCCAGCAGTACCCTGGGTAAATGAGGATGGGACTTTCACACAAGATGAACACATTTCCGTTTGAAAATTCTAACATGTTCCGTTGGCATGGCAATGTTTCCAATTACAGTTGAAATTTGTATACTTTTTTGTTTAATGTTTTATTTTACCATACACTTTCTCGTTACATTAAAATGTGTTATGGTGTAGTTATTGTATTTCCAACACATTTTGAACATGTACATTTCCGTTAGGTATGGGCCGTGACTTCCCCCTGACCCACCCCCAGAGCCTGCCTGTCAGCCCTGATACAGCCTACCACCATGCCTCCAAGATCGAATGGAAAACTCGCAGTGATATCTTTGGAGAATTCTACTGCAGGGCCAGAAAGAGTGACAAAAATCAGATATATACTTACAAGATGCTGAATGAAGGTAATGACGCATTGATATTGTGTTCTAGACTGTACAGTTCTGTATTTTCTATGGGCAAAAAAAAATCTGTTATGTTTTGAGGTTTTCGGTGGCTCCTAAATTAAACAAGTTTTAAATTAAACAAGTTCACCACATTCCTTTTTGGCATGATAAACTGTTATTCCGACTCCCTAATGAAACGCAAAACAATGTCAAGCCTACAGACAGACAGCGGGGTTGATTTCTGGTACGTGGACATCTTCTTCCTGTCAGACTGTTTGTTTGCCTGATGCCTTCCTTTCTGGACCCTAAGTCACACGGCGAAGTCACAGCGAAACTGTGCCACCATTAATCCCCCCCCCCCATTTCTGTCTATTTGGCTTTGATTGTTTTCATTAGGGAGTTACAATAACACTATTTCTGTTCGTTGTTTATTTAATATTTGTGGACTACGTGACAGAAAAAGTTACACAACAATTACTTAAATCTAGCAGAAAACTAAGCATTATTGGAGAACTCTTCCAGACTGCTGTGTTTCCTGGTTTCTGCTGTGTTTCTGTCTGTTTCCTGGTTTCTGCTGTGTTTCCTGGTTTCTGCTGTGTTTCCAGGTTTCTGCTGTCTGTTTCCTGGTTTCTGCTGTCTGTTTCCTGGTTTCTGCTGTGTTTCCTGGTTTCTGCTGTGTTTCCTGGTTTCTGCTGTCTGTTTCGTATTCTACCATTGTGTTTATATTTTCCCCTAGCTGCATTCCTGCCAGAGTCCCTGACCATCACAGTCAGCATAGGAGAAGATGTCAACATCTCTTTCACACGCAGGAAAGTGTTTGCAGAGGACGCAGTCATCTATAAGAATGGTAAACCTTTCAGTATGTAGCCTAACTAGTTATATTTGATCCTAACCTTAAACCTAATAATACGTTTTAAGTGAGAATAGGCATTGAAGCCTATGTAACAGTATAACTTTAGACCGTCCCCTCGCCCATACCCGGGCCGAACCAGGGAGCCTCTGCACACATCAACAACAGTCACCCACGAAGCATCGTTACCCATCGCTCCACAAAAGCCGCGGCCCTTGCAGAGCAAGTGACGTCACCGACTGAAACGCTATTTAGCGCGCATCACCGCTAACTAGCTAGCCGTTTCACATCCGTTACACCTAAAAATAAAGAAATGCACATGAGCACCACAATGCCTACTCCACCCATACTCTACCAAGGTTTTTCCATCACACAGCTTTGACCTGCTACTGTAGCTATGTTGGTATTGTACTTCAAACTTTGTGTAGGCAGGTTGCTTAGGATTCAAACCTTCTCAAACAGAAGGTGCTTCCACAGTAATGTAATTTGTACCGTATACAGGGTAAAGTATTGGTTTCTTCATACACCACAGTAAGATATTATACCGTTACGAAAAAAAATCTAATGAAAGAAAGCTTTGCTTTTATACTTACAAGAACCTCAGGAGAAGAAAAAAAAGTATTTAATCAATTTTAGAATAAGGCTGTAACGTAATAAAATGTGGGAAAAAATCTAGGTCTGAATACTTTCCGAATGCACTGTATAAGCAATTCATAACTAGCTTATTATTTCTTAACAAAGCAATTTGATTTCTCGGCTATGGTTTGTGTTGTGGTCATGGTTGTTCTTAGTTGAAGAAATGTAGCGCAGCTAACTGCAGTGTTTTTCCTTACCACAGCCTGGTCTGTGCAATGCAAATTAACTTGGAGCACCGTGTCAGTTTCCCAAAGTTTGGTGGTTTTAAATTTAACGTCACTAATGTTAACTAGTTATATTTTGCGTAAGAAAATATGATGTATTGTGGTGCATGAACTGGCCATACACGGTAGCTATAGTTTTACTTCGGCTAACGTTACCCAGCTAGCTAGTTAATGTTAACTGGCCATACACGGTAGCTAAAGTTATAGTTATATGTTTGCTTGACTATTTGTGCTCCGATTACAGATCAGCAGTTTACACATGATGACATCATGAAAAACCTTACTTGGCAAAATATAGCTAGCTAGCTTTCTTTGTTGGTTAGCTACCTAACCAACCTTAGCTCTCATCTGACTGGTATAACTTTACGTTAGCTGACTAGTTAGCTAGCTACCTAACTAATTAAAAACAAACACATTTATTGCCTAGTTACCTTAATTTCATAGCATTCAGCTGACTGGTGTTAGCTAACGACAGAGGCTGGCTGCTGGGCTTTGTACAATCATGCTAACGTTGACTAGGTAACGTTAGCTAATTAACTACCAACCTAATCAAAATATCTGCTTGTGTTTATGTATTGATTAACCTCTGGGTGCGAGCAGATGTGTTGTTGCCGAGCAACCAACCCGGTGTTAGAACACTGAGATACGTCTGAAAACAAACATGTTAGCATTGTTAGAAATGCTACAAAAAGGTAGCCCATCTTTGTTTCCTATTAACGGACAAAAATTAGCATGTGAGGGCGATACATTTATAAATGTACTCAGAACTATATTGCTTCTACAAACTTACGGAGTCTAAACGAGAGCAAGTCTAATTGGCCACATTATGGACTCTCTAATGTCATTTTTATCCGACGCTTAGATATTGAGCTAGTTCTAGCACCTAATGCTAACAGCCCTGATAAAACATGTGGTATGTGGTTCTCGGTAACGGACGGACGGACGGCTGGCTCATGACGAGAGGCGTGGAGTGTGTCGTGTACCTCCAATCAAGTTGCTTTGTGAATTATCATTGAGATTGGTGTCATATTGGCTTAGATATGATGGTCGGGACATTTGAATTTAACACTAGATGGGATTAGGGTCCGGTCTATAATCACAAAATCATCACTGCTACTATGAGAGGTTTGATACATACAATCCGCGGGTCAAAAATATTCACATACAACACATACAGCCTACAGGGTCAACAACATTCACAATATTCAGCCTACGGGTCAACAATATTCACAATATTCAGCCTACGGGTCAATACAATATTTCACATACAGCCTACGGGGTCAACAATATTCACATACAACCCAAGGGGTCAACAATATTCACATACAGCCTACAGGGTCAACAATATTCACATACATCCTACGGGTCAACAATATTCACATACAGCCTACGGGTCAACAATATTCAACAATATTCACATACAGCCTATTCACATACAACCAACAATATTCACATACAGCCTACGGGTCAATATTCAATATTCACATACAACCTACGGGTCAACAATATTCACATACAATATTCCATACAGCCCGGGTCAACAATATTCACATACAGCCTACGGGTCAATATTCAATATTCACAATATTCACATACAGCCTACGGGTATTCAACAACATATTCACATACAGCCTACGGGTCAAAAATATTCACATACAACCCAAGGGGTCAACAATATTCACATACAACCTACGGGTCAACAATATTCATATACAACCTACTGGTCAACAATATTCACATACAACCTACGGGTCAACAATATTCATATACAACCTACGGGTCAACAATATTCACATACAACCTACGGGACAACAATATTCTCATACAACCTACGGGTCAACAATATTCATATACAACCTACGGGTCAACAATATTCACATACAGCCCAAGGTGTCAACAATATTCACATACAGCCTACGGGTCAACAATATTCACATACAGCCTACGGGTCAACAATATTCACATACAGCCTACGGGTCAACAATATTCACATACAGCCTACGGGTCAACAATATTCACATACATATAGCTCAAGGGGTCAACAATATTCACATACAAATATTCCATACAGCGGGTCAACAATATTCACATACAACCTACGGGTCAACAATATTCACATACAGCCTACTGGTCAACAATATTCACATACAGCCTACGGGTCAACAATATTCACATAACAGCCAACCTACGGGTCAACAATATTCATTCACATACAGCCTACAGCCTGGGGGTCAACAACATTCACATACAGCCTGTGGGTCAACAATATTCACATACAACCTACGGGTCAACAATATTCACACACAACCACATACAGCCTACGGTCAACAATATTCACATGCAGCCTACTGGTCAACAATATTCACATACAACCTACGGGTCAACAATATTCACATACAGCCTACGGGTCAACAATATTCACATACAACCTACGGGTCAACAATATTCACATACAGCCCAAGGGGTCAACAATATTCACATACAGCCTACGGGTCAACAATATTCACATACAGCCCAAGGGGTCAACAATATTCACATACAACCTACGGGTCAACAATATTCACATACAGCCTACGGGTCAACAATATTCACATACAGCCTATGGGTCAACAATATTCACATACAACCTACGGGTCAACAATATTCACATACAGCATATGGGTCAACAATATTCACATACAACCTACGGGTCAACAATATTTACATACAACCTACGGGTCAACAATATTCACATACAGCCTACGGGTCAACAATATTCACATACAACCTACGGGTCAACAATATTCACATACAGCCTACGGGTCAACAATATTCACATACAACCTATGGGTCAACAATATTCACATACAGCCTACGGGTCAACAATATTCACATACAACCTACGGGTCAACAATATTTACATACAACCTACGGGTCAACAATATTCACATACAACCTACGGGTCAACAATATTCACATACAGCCTACTGGTCAACAATATTCACATACAACCTACGGGGTCAACGCTATTCATATACAACCTACTGGTCAACAATATTCACATACAACCTACGGGTCAACAATATTCATATACAACCTACGGGTCAACAATATTCACATACAACCTACGGGACAACAATATTCTCATACAACCTACGGGTCAACAATATTCAACTCCTCATGTTAATACGGATCACCGGACTCCTCCTCAGTAAAACGTACGGTCATTTCCAGGCTCCTTCATCCACTCAGTGCCTAAGAATGAGATCCCAGACATCCTGGTTTACCCCGTCCTCGGAGTGAAGTCCTCAGACGCAGGTCTCTACACAGCCAGGTCCATCGCTGGAGCCAAGCCCACATCAGCCATCACCAGGCTCATCGTCAGAAGTTAGTACTGCACAATACTACCCAATACTACTGTAGTACTACTCAATACTACTGTAAGTTCTACTTCTACACAATACTACTGTAGTACTACCCAATACTACTGTAGTACTACCCAATACTACTGTAAGTTCTACTTCTACACAATACTATTGTAGTACTACCCATTACTACCCAATACTACTGTATTACTACCCCAAACTACCCAATACTACTGTAAGTTCTTCTTCTACCCAGTACTACTGTAGTACTACCCAATGTTGCTTATTCTACCAAAACAACCTGTTTTTGATATGTCAGTTCTTTGTGAAAACTTCATCTGATCACTACATTGGAAATTCAATTGACCATTTAGAATTGACTCAACCCAAGTAAAATGTATCCATTGCAGACCAAAAGATTTCCCCCTTTAGCCTAGAGAATTGCTTCCTAACGAGTGTTTTATGATTGAATCCTAGAATGTAAGCCTGGCCTGTGGGGTCCGAGCTGTGAACATAGCTGTCCTCGGTGCTCCAACGGAGGGGTCTGTCATGACGAGACAGGAGAGTGTATCTGTCCACCCGGTTTCAAGGGACACACCTGTGAAACTGGTAAAAACAGCCCTTCCTCTATTAGGGTATCCCTGTATCTGTACTAGCTATACATGTAACTGTACCGGAGAGTTCTGCATGTGTGTCACTATGTTTTCCCAGTTGGTAAAAAGCACATCATTTAATTGTATTTATTCTATTTATTTGACAGGGACAATTATTCAACGTTTCTGTAAATGCTCAAGGCAATTACACTACATCTCTTATCTGTGAATGTACAGAGCCTTCAGAAAGTCTTCGGACCCCTTGACTCTTTCCACATTTTGTTGTGTTTCAAAGTGGGATTAAATTGGATTTAAATGGTCATTTTTGGTCAATGATCTATACCAAATACTCTGTAATGTCAAAGTGGAAGAAAAATTCTACCATTTCTAAATAATAAATGAATAATAAAACACTAATATATCTTGATTACATAAGTATTCACCCCCCTGAGACAATACATGTTAGAAACACATTTGGGAGTGATTACAGCTGTGAGTCTTTCTGGGTAAGTCTCTAAGAGTGATTACAGCTGTGAGTCTTTCTGGGTAAGTCTCTAAGAGTGATTACAGCTGTGAGTCTTTCTGGGTAAGTCTCTAAGAGTGATTACAGCTGTGAGTCTTTCTGGGTAAGTCTCTAAGAGTGATTACAGCTGTGAGTCTTTCTGGGTAAGTCTCTAAGAGTGATTACAGCTGTGAGTCTTTCTGGGTAAGTCTCTAAGAGTGATTACAGCTGTGAGTCTTTCTGGGTAAGTCTCTAAGAGTGATTACAGCTGTGAGTCTTTCTGGGTAAGTCTCTAAGAGTGATTACAGCTGTGAGTCTTTCTGGGTAAGTCTCTAAGAGTGATTACAGCTGTGAGTCTTTCTGGGTAAGTCTCTAAGAGCTGTGAGTCTTTCTGGGTAAGTCTCTAAGAGTCTTTCTGGGTAAGTCTCTAAGAGCTGTCAGTCTTTCTGGGTAAGTCTCTAAGAGCTGTGAGTCTTTCTGGGTAAGTCTCTAAGAGTGATTACAGCTGTGAGTCTTTCTGGGTAAGTCTCTAAGAGTGATTACAGCTGTGAGTCTTTCTGGGTAAGTCTCTAAGAGTGATTACAGCTGTGAGTCTTTCTGGGTAAGTCTCTAAGAGTGATTACAGCTGTGAGTCTTTCTGGGTAAGTCTCTAAGAGTGATTACAGCTGTGAGTCTTTCTGGGTAAGTCTCTAAGAGTGATTACAGCTGTGAGTCTTTCTGGGTAAGTCTCTAAGAGTGATTACCTGCCCCCCTACACTCTAACCACTAGGCTACCTGCCCCCCTACACTCTAACCACTAGGCTACCTGCCCCCTACACTCTAACCACTAGGCTACCTGCCGCCTCTACACTTTAACCACTAGGCTACCTGCCCCCTACACTCTAACCACTAGGCTACCTGCCGCCTCTACACTCTAACCACTAGCCTACCTGCCACCTCTACACTCTAACCACTAGGCTACCTGCCACCTCTACACTCTAACCACTAGGCTACCTGCCCCCTACACTCTAACCACTAGGCTACCTGCCGCCTTTACACTCTAACCACTAGGCTACCTTCCACCTCTACACTCTAACCACTAGGCTACCTGCCACCTCTACACTCTAACCACTAGGCTACCTGCCCCCCCTACACTCTAACCACTAGGCTACCTGCCACCTCTACACTCTAACCACTAGGCTACCTGCCGCCTCTACACTCTAACCACTAGGCTACCTGCCGCCCCCATTACAGGCATTCATTTTGATAGAAAACGTTATTGTCCCGAAGGGAATGTGGTTTATTGTCTTCTAAATGTATCCTGGCTGATTATGAGCCATGTGATTTAGTGCTTTGGTCTCTTATCTCGCTCTTTGGAATGTTTCCAAATCTCCATGGAATGTTGGTCTGGACTTTAGAATGCTGGAATGCGGTTTTGTTTTCCAGTGTGTGGTGTGGTCAGGGCAGTAGGTAGTAACCAACATCTGCCAAGCCAAGCAAATGACCCTCTATAAATCACTAAATAGATCTACAGTCGTATAAGTATTTAGTGATTTTTTTTTTTTTTTTAGTGCCTTAATGATGATGCACGGTCCATATATTTAGGATGATCTCTTTTTAAGTATTTGTTAACACATTGAATGGCGTTACATGTGATCTATATTTCTGCATATGTCCAAATGAACCCTTAACCTAATCAAAGTGTCATTTATTTTCCAGTGTGTGGCGAGGGTAAGTTTGGGAGGACGTGTAAAGAGTGGTGTAGAGATGGATACTGCAGATCCATGGTGTTCTGTCAGAGAGACCCATACGGCTGCTCCTGTGCTACTGGCTGGAGAGGATTTAACTGTAGTGAAGGTGAGAGGAGAGGACATGTTTGAGTTTATTTAATTTTTTACATTAATCAACTTTTCAGTGTAAGTGACGGTTGTAGCCAGCCGGCTAATTTTTCAATCGGCAGTCCCTGGGCAGGTTATTGTTTCTACACTGACATACTGTACATTGTCCAAAAAATGGACAATGAAGTTGTGATCTGGTGGTCCCAGATCAGTTTATGCTATCATTCTCATTATGTTCCTATGGTTGTCATTATCATCAATGATGGTAAGAGATCTGGGACCAGGCTAACATAACGTATAAGTTGGCACAATCAGATCTGGGACCAGGCTAACATAAAGTAGAAGTTGGCACAATCAGATCTGGGACCAGGCTAACATAACGTATAAGTTGACACAATCAGATCTGGGACCAGGCTAACATAACATATAAGTTGGCACAATCAGATCTGGGACCAGGCTAACATAACATATAAGTTGGCACAATCAGATCTGGGACCAGGCTAACATAACGTATAAGTTGGCACAATCAGATCTGGGACCAGGCTAACATAAATATAAATTGGCACAATCAGATCTGGGACCAGGCTAACATAAATATAAGTTGGCACAATCAGATCTGGGACCAGGCTAACATAAAGTAGAAGTTGGCACAATCAGATCTGGGACCAGGCTAACATAACATATAAGTTGGCACAATCAGATCTGGGACCAGGCTAACATAACATATAAGTTGGCACAATCAGATCTGGGACCAGGCTAACATAACGTATAAGTTGGCACAATCAGATCTGGGACCAGGCTAACATAACATATAAGTTGGCACAATCAGATCTGGGACCAGGCTAACATAACATATAAGTTGGCACAATCAGATCTGGGACCAGGCTAACATAACGTATAAGTTGGCACAATCAGATCTGGGACCAGGCTAACATAAAGTAGAAGTTGGCACAATCAGATCTGGGACCAGGCTAACATAACGTATAAGTTGGCACAATCAGATCTGGGACCAGGCTAACATAAAGTAGAAGTTGGCACAATCAGATCTGGGACCAGGCTAACATAACGTATAAGTTGGCACAATCAGATCTGGGACCAGGCTAACATAACGTATAAGTTGGCACAATCAGATCTGGGACCAGGCTAACATAAAGTAGAAGTTGGCACAATCAGATCTGGGACCAGGCTAACATAAATATAAGTTGGCACAATCAGATCTGGGACCAGGCTAACATAAAGTAGAAGTTGGCACAATCAGATCTGGGACCAGGCTAACATAAAGTAGAAGTTGGCACAATCAGATCTGGGACCAGGCTAACATAAAGTAGAAGTTGGCACAATCAGATCTGGGACCAGGCTAACATAAAATAGAAGTTGACACAATCAGATCTGGGACCAGGCTAACATAACGTCTAAGTTGGCACAATCAGATCTGGGACCAGGCTAACATAAAGTAGAAGTTGGCACAATCAGATCTGGGACCAGGCTAACATAAAGTAGAAGTTGGCACAATCAGATCTGGGACCAGGCTAACATAAAGTAGAAGTTGGCACAATCAGATCAGATCTGGGACCAGGCTAACATAACGTAGAAGTTGACACAATCAGATCTGGGACCAGGCTAACATAACGTATAAGTTGACACAATCAGATCTGGGACCAGGCTAACATAACGTATAAGTTGGCACAATCAGATCTGGGACCAGGCTAACATAACGTCTAAGTTGGCACAATCAGATCTGGGACCAGGCTAACATAAAGTAGAAGTTGGCACAATCAGATCTGGGACCAGGCTAACATAACGTATAAGTTGACACAATCAGATCTGGGACCAGGCTAACATAACGTATAAGTTGGCACAATCAGATCTGGGACCAGGCTACCATAAAGTATGGTATCCTATCTGGCTGGGGTTATAATACTCGATCACCTTTCTTATTGCTAAAGTACAGTGGTTTGCTATTCATAGATAGTACTGTCATGTATTTCTGGGTTTGTCCCTGTGTCTCCAGCTTGTCCTCCGGGGTTCTATGGAGCTGACTGCCGGCTGACGTGTGAATGTGGAGACAAAGGACACTGCGACCGGTTCCGTGGCTGTGTGTGTGTGGGACGACACGGTGCTCGCTGCGAGAAAGAAGGTTAAAAAACTTACTGACTTCAACTCCATAAACTCTCCACTATTATATTTAAATCTATGTGGATGTTGTTACTGCTCACCCTGAATTGAAGAATTCAGTACGTTGTTGTTGTTGTTGTTGATGATGATGTTTCCTTTTAGACAGGCCCCCTGTCGTAGTCAGTAACCTCATGGATACAGAGGTGAATGCTGGGGTTCAGTACATTGTTGTTGTTGTTGTTGATGATGTTTCATTTTAGACAGGCCACCTGTCGTAGTCAGTAACCTTATGGATACAGAGGTGAATGCTGGGGTTCAGTACATTGTCAACTGTAGCGTCACGGGTCAACCAGCTCCTCTACACAGTGAGATCATGCTCCTCAAACCAGGCAAAACCAGAATATATGTAAGTGTTAATCTGGTCCCACATCTGTTTGTGCTGTTTTATACGTTATGTTAGCCTGGTCCCACATCTGTTTGTGCTGTCTTATACGTTATGTTAGCCTGGTCCCACATCTGTTTGTGCTGTCTTATACGTTATGTTAGCCTGGTCCCACATCTGTTTGTGCTGTCTTGTCAACTCCTGGTCATAGACACACCGGTGTCAAGACAGCACACATGGATTTGGGACCAAGCTATGTAAGTAGCAGAGAAATGATCAAATTGGATATTAAGTGTGTGTTTCTTTATATGATAATTCAAAAATAATTAGCATTAGCAATGATTAGCAATCACCACAATTAGCAATCACCCCATTAGCCATTTCTTCTTATCAAATGCTTAATTCACAGCACTAATATGTGATTATATTTGTATGGTTGGATTGATGTTTTCCCTAGGCATTTGACACTGACATGGTGAATGACCTGACCACGTCTAAGTTCAGGGTGGATAAGATCACTGAGAGAGATACTGGTTATTGGATCTGTCAGGTGAAAACTACAGCTGGGCAGGCAGAGAGAGAGTTCATGGTCAACGTCAAAGGTAGGAGAAAACCTGCTTCGTCTTCGCCTCCTCCTTCGTCTCCTCCATCTTCGTCTCCTCCTCCGTCTTCGTCTTTGTCTCCTCCTTCGACTCGTCCTTCATCTCATCCTTCCTCTTCGTCTCCTCCTTCTTCTTCATCTCCTTCGTCTTTGCCTTCTTCGTCTCCTCCATCTTCGTCTCCTCCTCCGTCTTCGTCTTTGTCTCCTCCTTCGACTCGTCCTTCATCTCATCCTTCCTCTTCGTCTCCTCCTTCCACTTCATCTCCTTCGTCTTCGTCTCCTCCTTCGTCGTCTTTTTCTTGAAAATGTCTTCCATTTCGTGAATGTGGATTTGAACACTTCTCTTCTCTCTTCCTCTCTTTCTCTCAGTCCCTCCGATGCCCCAGTATCCTCCCATGTTGAACAGTAGTGGTCCGTATCACCTGGTTGTGCTGGTCAACAAGGATCCGTACACAGGAGACGGACCGGTGACCTCTGTCAAGGTCATCTACAAGCAGGTCAATACGTCTGTATGGAAGACCGTTGAAGGTAGTGTACACCACAGACATGAACTCTTACCTGTACTGTACACCACAGACATGAACTCTTACCTGTACTGTCTACCACAGACATGAACCCTTACCTGTACTGTACACCACAGACATGAACCCTTACCTGTACTGTCTACCACAGACATGAACTCTTACCTGTACTGTACACCGGGAGTTCCCAAACAGTTTTACTCCAGCATTGGGGAACATCCTGTGACCCCCCCTGCGTGTGTATTTGTATGGGCACAAGCACTGTTTATGACAATTGTTCATACCACTCTTGTTGGTGGAGAGATTTTTTGCAGGTTTAAAGCTCATTTTCTTGCAATTCTATAAATTGTGCCATGTTTAATGTGCATTCATGTGATACCTTGAATCTGTTCTACCACGCCCAGAAATCGGCTCCTTTTATTTTGTCCCCAACGCACTAGACGACCAGTTCTTGTAGCCTTTAGCCGTACCCTTATCTTACTCCTCCTCTGTTCCTCTGGTGATGTAGAGGTTAATTCAGGCCGTGGAGCCCCCAGCTCCACTCCTATTCCCCAGGCACTATAATTTGTTGACTTCTGTAACCGTAAAAGCCTTGGGTTCATGCGTGTTAACATCAGAAGCCTCCTCCCAAAGTTTGCTTTATTCACTGCTTTAGCACACTCCGCCCACTCTGATGTCCTAGCCGTGTCTGAATCCTGGCTTAGGAAGGCCACCAAAAATTCAGAAATTTCCATCCCGACTATAACATTTTCCGCCAAGATGGAACTGCCAAAGAGGGCGGAGTTGCAATCTACTGCAGAGACAGCCTGCAGAGTTCTGTCGTACGATCCAGGTCAGAGTTCTGTCATACTATCCAGGTCTGAGCCCAAACAATTCGAGATTCTACTTTTAAAAATCCACCTTTCCAGAAATAAGTCTCTCACTGTTGCCGCTTGTTACAGACCCCCCTCAGCCCCCAGCTGCGCCCTGGACACCATGTGTGAACTGATTGCCCCCCATTTATCTTCAGAGTTTGTACTGTTAAGTGACCTAAACTGGGATATGCTTAACACCACGGCACCCTCCTAGATATCACCCTGACCAACTTGCCCTCTCAATACACTTCTGCTGTCTTCAACCAGGATCTCAGCGATCACTGCCTCATTGCCTGCGTCCGTAATGGGTCCACGGTCAAACGACTACCCCTCATCTCTGTCAAACGCTCCATAAAACACTTCAGCGAGCAGGCCTTTCTAATCAACCTGGCCCAGGTATCCTGGAAGGATATTGACCTCACTCCGTCAGTAGAGGACGCCTGGTTATTCTTTAAAAGTGCTTTCCTCACCATCTTAAATAAGCATGCTCCATTCAAAAAATGTAGAACCAGGAACAGATATAGCCCGTGGTTGACTCCAGACCTGACTGCCCTTGACCAGCACAAAAACATCCTGTGGCGTATTGCATTAGCTTCGAATAGCCCCCGCGATATGTAACTTTTCAGGGAAGTTAGGAACCAATATATACTGGCAGTTAGGAAAGCAAAGGCTAGCTTTTTCAAACAGAAATTTTCATCCTGTAGCACGAACTCCAAAAAGTTTTGGGACAATGTAAAGTCCATGGAGAATAAGAGCACCTCCTCCCAGCTGCCCACTGCACTGAGGCTAGGAAACACTGTCACCGCTGATAAATCTACTATAATCACGAATTTCAATAAGCATTTCTCTACGGCTGGCCATGCTTTCCACCTGGCTACCCCTAACCCGGTCTGCACCCCCCACAGCAACTTGTCCGAGCCTCCCCATTTATCCTTCTCCCAAATCCAGATAGCTGATGTTCTGAAAGAGCTGCAAAATCTGGACCCCTACAAATCAGCTGGGCTAGACAATCTGAACCCTCCCTTTCTAAAATGATCACCGCAATTGTTGCAACCCCTATTACTAGCCTGTTCAACTTCTCTTTTGTATCTTCTGAAATCCCAAAAGATTGGAAAGCTGACGCAGTCATCCCCCTCTTCAAAGGGGGAGACACTCTAGACCCAAACTGTTACAGACCTATATCTATCCTACCCGGCCTTTCTAAGGTCTTCGAAAGTCAAGTTAACAAACAGATCACCGACCATTTCGATCTGGCCAAGGCCTTCGACTCTGTCAATCACCACATTCTTATCGGCAGACTCGACAGCCTTGGTTTCTCAAATGATTGCCTCACCTGGTTCACCAACTATTTCTCAGATAGAGTTCATTGTGTCAAATCGGAGGGCCTGTTGTCCAGACCACTCAATGATGTCGCTCTTGCTGCTGGTGATTCTCTGATCCACCTCTACGCAGACGACACCATTCTGTATACTTCTGTCCCTTCTTTGGACACTGTGTTAACTAACCTCCAGACGAGCTTCAATGCCATACAACTCTCCTTCCGTGGCCTCCAACTGCTCTGCCAGAACCTAGAAAGAAACCTAGAGAGGAACCAGGCTATGAGGGGTGGTGGGGGTGGGATCCTAGAGCAGCTCTTTTAGTCTGATAGTCCCTGGTCTCAAAGGAAGGATAATGATTTGCTAAATGTTATCCATGAAGTGTAACAGAGATATCACATTCCTGTGAGCTTCAGTAAATGTTTCCTGAAATGAATCCCACTTGTCTTCATGACTGTACTGAACAATTATAATGATATCATCTGTTGTGATTTGGAAACTACTATTCATTGGTTCCAGAATGTCCCCTTCCACAGCATCATATGGAGTCATTGAGGGATGTAAGTGATGATTTTCTCTCCCTGTCCCTCTCTCTCTTCCCCACTCTCTCTCCCTCCCTCTCTCTCTTCCTCCCTCTATTTCTCTCTCTCTTCCCCACTCTCTCTCTTCCTCCCTCTATTTCTCACTCCCCTCTCTCTCATCCATCCCTCTATCACTCTCCTTCCCCTCTCTCTCTTCCTCCCTCTATTTCTCTCTCTCTTCCTCCCTCTATTTCTCACTCCCCTCTCTCTCATTCATCCCTCTATCCCTCCCTCCCTCCCTCCCTCCCTCCCTCCCTCCCTCCCTCCCTCCCTCCCCCTCCCTCCCTCCCTCCCTCCCTCCCTCCCTCCCTCCCTCCCTCTATTTCTCTCTCTCTTCCCCATTCTCTCTCACTCCCTCCCTCTATTTCTCTCTCTCCCCTCTCTCTTCCTCCCTCTATTTCTCTCTCCCCCTCTATTTCTCTCTCTCCCCCCTCTCTACCCTCCCTCTCTTTCTCACCCCCATCTCTCTCCCTCTCTTTCTCTCTCTCGCCCTCCCTCTCTTTCTCTCTATCCCCCATCTCTTTCTCCCTCCCTCTCAGTGGTTGGTCCAGTCGTGAAGCTAGAGAACCTGTCTCCAATGACCCACTATACCACCTTCATCCAGCTGAGTCGCCATGGCGCCGGAGGGGCGGGGTTTCCCGGTCCAGAGGCCAGCTTCTCCACACAGATGCTTGGTGAGAACCATAGAACCATACAATCCATATAATTAGAATGGCTTTGAAAGAACCATACGATCCATATAATTAGAATGGCTTTGAAAGAACCATAGAACCATACGATCCATATAATTAGAATGGCTTTGAAAGAACCATACGATCCATATAATTAGAATGGCTTTGAAAGAACCATACGATCCATAGAATTAGAATGGCTTTGAAAGAACCATAGAACCATACGATCCATAGAATTAGAATGGCTTAGAACCATAGAACCATAGGATCCATAGAATTAGAATGGCTTTGAAAGAACCATAGAACCATAGGATCCATAGAATTAGAATGGCTTTGAAAGAACCATAGAACCATAGGATCCATAGAATTAGAATGGCTTTGAAAGAACCATAGAACCATATGATCCATATAATTAGAATGGCTTTGAAAGAACCATAGAACCATACGATCCATAAAATTAGAATGGCTTTGAAAGAACCATAGAACCATAGGATCCATAGAATTAGAATGGCTTTGAAAGAACCATAGAACCATACAATCCATAGAATTAGAATGGCTTTGAAAGAACCATAGAACCATACGTTCCATATAATTAGAATGGCTTTGAAAGAACCATAGAACCATACAATCCATAGAATTATAATGAACGAACATTCTAGTTCTGTGGTAAGAACCACCCCAGTAACCTTATTTAGATGCTGGGTAAGAACCACCCCAGTAACCTGGGTAAGAACCACCCCAGTAACCTTATTTAGATGCTGGGTAAGAACCACCCCAGTAACCTTATTTAGATGCTGGGTAAGAACCACCCCAGTAACCTGGGTAAGAACCACCCCAGTAACCCAGGTAAGAACCACCCCAGTAACCCGGGTAAGAACCACCCCAGTAAACTGGGTAAGAACCACCCCAGTAACCTTATTTAGATGCTGGGTAAGAACCACCCCAGTAACCTGGGTAAGAACCACCCCAGTAACCTGGGTAAGAACCACCCCAGTAAACTGGGTAAGAACCACCCCAGTAACCTGGGTAAGAACCACCCCAGTAACCTGGGTAAGAACCACCCCAGTAAACTGGGTAAGAACCACCCCAGTAACCTGGGTAAGAACCACCCCAGTAACCTGGGTAATAACCACCCCAGTAAACTGGGTAAGAACCACCCCAGTAACCTGGGTAAGAACCACCCCAGTAACCTGATTCTTCACCTCAGGTCATATATATATACATGACCAAAAGTATGTGGACAGCTGCTCGTCGAACATCTCATTCCAAAATCATGGGCATTAATATGGAGTTGGTCCCTGTTTTGCTGCTATTAACAGCCTCCTTCTGGGAAGGCTTTCCACTAGATGTTGGAACATTGCTGCTATAACAGCCTCCACTCTTCTGGGAAGGCTTTCCACTAGATGTTGGAACATTGCTGCTACAACAGCCTCCACTCTTCTGGGAAGGCTTTCCACTAGATGTTGGAACATTGATGCGGGGACTTGCTTCCATTCAGCCACAGCAGTATTAGTGAGGTTGGGCTCTGATGTTGGGCGATTAGGCCTGGCTCGCAGTTGGAGTTTCAATACATCCCAAAGGTGTTCGATGGGTTTGAGGTCAGGGCTATGTGCAGGCCAGTCAAGTTCTTTCACACCAATCTCAACAAAACATTTATGTATGGACCTCGCTTTGTGCACGTGGGCACATTCCCCAAACTGTTACCACAAAGTTGGAAGCACAGAATCATCTAGAATGACATTGTATGCTGTAGCATTAAGATTTCCCTTCACTAGAACTAAGGGGCCGAACCATGAAAAACAGCCCCAGACCATTATTCCTGCTCCACCAAACTTTACACTATGCATTTGGGCAGTTAGCGTTCTTCTGGCACCCGCCAAACCCAGATTTGTCCGTTGGACTGCCAAATGGTGAAGCGTGATTCATCACTCCAGAGAACGCGTTTCCATTGCTCCAGATTCTAATGGCGGCGAGCTTTACACCACTACGGCCGAGGCTTGGCATTACGCATGGTGTACTTATGCTTGTGTGGTGCTGCTCGGCCATGAAAACCCATTTCATGAAGCTCCCAATGAACAGTTATTGTGCTGACGTTGCTTCCAGAGGCAGTTTGGAACTCGGTAGTGAGTGTTGCGACCGAGGACAGACGACTTTTGTTGCGTGTTCAACACGTTTCAGCACTCGGCGGTCCCGTTCCTGTGTGGTCTACCACTTCACCGGCTGAGCCGTTGTTGCTCCTAGATGTTTCCACTTCACAATAACAGCACTTAAAGTTAACCGGGGAAGCTCTAGCAGGGCAGAAATTTGACGAACTGACTTGTTGGAAAAGTGGCATCCTTGGGACGGTGATACGTTGGAAGTCTCTGACCTCTTCAGTCAGGCCGGCAATATTTGTCTATGGAGATTGCATGGCTGTGTGCTCGATTCCATACTTGTCAGCACAGGTGTGGCTGAAATAGCTGAATCAGTCATTTGAAGGTGTCCACATACTTTTGCATATATAGTGTAAGCATTGAGCTACTACATCAAGATGTTTCTCTATGGACACAAGGAATGTTCCTCTGATCTTAACCTAACAGATGAGACATGGAGGCCTTATAGGAACCTGATTTATCGCTAGCCTCTGAGTTACATAACTAACCCCATAAACAATGAGATTTTAGACTGGTTGCCCAAGGAATTTCACTACTAACTCAACTGACCTATGGCGGGGATCCCAGTCTCCCAATGACCTCTAACCTTCAGACATGGTTGTAAACTCCTATGACCGTTAGACAGCCATGTATCAGAGTTAAATTACCTCAACGACCCCTTCCTTCCTTTCCCCTCCTCCAGACCTCCCGCTCCCCTCGGGGGTGAGGCTGGTCCCTGAATCCCAGACCTCCCTGGGTCTGTCCTGGGACCGTGTGATGGGGCTTGGGTCGGCAACGGAAGACTGGACCTACCAGGTAAGTGTCCCTGTGTGGCTCAGTTGGTAAGAGTGTAGTGTTAGCAATGCCAGGGTTAAGGGTTCAATTCCAACCTGGGTTACATACACTAATATTAATACTCACTGTACTGTAAGTTGCTTTCTGGTTAAAAGCATCTGTTACAGTATGTACATTTAGTGTGCATTGTTTTGTCTGTTGTAAGACCTATGTCAGCACCACTTCACCAGGTCAAATGTCCTGGTACGTATGACTCTATGATATTATTCTGTCACCAGGTGGAGTGTGTTCAGAGCTCGGACCCTGGGACTATTAAGACCTACCAGCTCCCATCCAACTCCACTGGCCTCAAGTTGCCAGACTTGAAGCCCAGACACAAGTATGAGTGCAGGGTGAGGATAATGACGGTGTCAGTGGGACAACACAGCCAGCCTGTCTCTGCATGGACACTCAGCAATGGTAATGACTTAAAAAAACAACAACAACACTTGATCTGGTTTAACAACTTAGGACCGATGGAAGATGATCTGCCAAATGAAAAAGAAATTAGTAATAGTTGTGTTATATAACACCAGAGATTCTGATCTTATTGGTTTGCTTGTTTTTATTTAAAATAATAGCAATGTATTGTTTTGTCTCTGTGTCTCGAGATTGCTACAGGGCTACTATGGGGCTATAGATGTCTTCTACATTTAAAAAAAATCCTACTGTATATACACAGCTAGAACAGCTTTCATTTCTTCAACTTCCCTCAAAGTGACCTACTCTAACACCTGTCCTATCCTGTCTGTTCTGTCAGAGTTGCCCCCGGCTCCGTCCGCCATCAGGAGCTGCAACGTAACAGACACCTCAGCCATCATTACCTGGTCTCTGGCCGAGGGTTACTCCATCTCCAAGGTCATTCATTGATTGATTATTTGAATTGATTTAAAATACATATAAAGCAGCTCCAACCAGAGACGACATTGAACACTTTCTGAACAATTCACAACGAATTAGCACAAAAACAAACCTGCGGCCTTCTTTCCAATGTGCTCCTTAGGTGATGCTGCGTTTCCAAGACAACACCCTGGCCGACTACAGCCAGCTGGCAGAGATCAACATTCCTCTGCAGGGGGAGGGGCTACCGGGTCAGGTAGCCAATCAGATGCAGTTCCAGCTGCGTGGTCTGAAACCTGACACTCCGTACCTGGTGGAGATCTGGTCCAAGAACAACATGGGAGAGAGTCTAGGGAAACCTCATATTCCCCTCCAGACCATGACGCTACAGGAGAGCTCTCGTAAGTTATTTCCCCACAATACATCACACCACTAAGTTAATTACCCACAATACATCACACCAGTAAGTTATTTACCCACAATACATCACACCAGTAAGTTAGTTACCCACAAAACATCACACCAGTAAGTTAGTTACCCACAATACATCACACCAGTAAATTAGTTACCCACAATACATCACACCAGTAAGTTAGTTACCCACAATACATCACACCAGTAAGTTAGTTACCCACAATACATCACACCAGTAA